>NC_090376.1:48346724-48349224 GCF_036365525.1 Heterodontus francisci | reverse complement strand
AGGGTGGAGAGAGAGAGCGAGAGCGAGGGTGGAGAGAGAGAGCGAGAGCGGAGGGTGGAGAGAGAGAGCTGATGAGCGAGGGTGGAGAGAGAGAGCGAGAGCGAGGGTGGAGAGCGAGAGCGAGGGTGGAGAGCGAGAGAGAGAGAGCGGAGGGTGGAGAGAGAGAGAGAGAGCGAGGGTGGAGAGAGAGAGAGCGAGAGCGAGGGTGGAGAGAGAGAGCGAGAGCGAGGGTGGAGAGTCGAGAGCGAGGGTGGAGAGCGAGAGAGAGAGAGCGAGGGTGGAGAGAGAGAGAGAGCGAGGGTGGAGAGAGAGAGGAGAGAGCGAGGGTGGGAGAGAGAGAGAGATGAGAGAGCGAGGGTGGAGAGAGAGAGAGAGAGAGCGAGGGTGGAGAGAGAGAGAGAGAGAGCGAGGGTGGAGAGAGAGAGAGAGAGAGCGAGGGTGGAGAGAGAGAGAGAGAGAGCGAGGGTGGAGAGAGAGAGAGAGAGCGAGGGTGGAGAGAGAGAGAGAGAGCGAGGGTGGAGAGAGAGAGAGAGAGAGCGAGGGTGGAGAGAGAGAGAGAGAGAGCGAGGGTGGAGAGAGAGAGAGAGAGCGAGGGTGGAGAGAGAGAGAGAGAGCGAGGGTTGGAGAGAGAGTGAGAGAGAGAGCGAGGGTGGAGAGAGAGAGAGAGCGAGGGTGGTGGAGAGAGAGAGAGAGAGAGAGCGAGCGCGGAGGGAGAGCGAGCGCGAGGGTGGAGAGAGAGAGAGCGAGCGCGAGGGTGGAGAGAGAGAGAGCGAGCGAGGGTGGAGAGCGAGAGAAGCGAGCGAGGGTGGAGAGAGAGAGAGCGAGGCGAGGGTGGAGAGAGAGAGAGCGAGCGAGGGTGGAGAGAGAGAGAGAGCGCGAGGGTGGAGAGAGAGAGAGAGCGATCGAGGGTGGAGAGAGAGAGAGAGCGATCGAGGGTAGAGAGAGAGAGAGAGAGCGATCGAGGGTAGAGAGAGAGAGAGAGAGCGATCGAGGGGAGAGAGAGAGAGAGAGAGCGATCGAGGGGAGAGAGAGAGAGAGCGAGCGAGGGTGGAGAGAGAGAGAGAGAGAGAGAGAGAGAGAGAGAGCCGAGAGAGAGAGAGAGCGAGAGGATGGAGAGAGAGAGTGACGAGAGAGAGCGAGGAGGGTGGTGAGAGAGAGAGAGAGAGAGAGAGCGAGGGTGGAGAGAGAGAGATGAGAGAGAGAGAGAGAGAGAGCGAGGGTGGAGACAGAGAGCGGTGGAGAGAGAGAGAGAGAGAGAGCGAGGGTGGAGAGAGAGAGAGAGAGAGCGAGGGTGGAGAGAGAGAGCGAGAGCGAGGGTGGAGAGAGAGAGCGAGAGGAGCGAGGGTGGAGAGAGAGAGCGAGAGCGAGGGTGGAGAGAGAGAGCGAGAGAGCGAGGGTGGAGAGAGCGAGAGCGAGGGTGGAGAGAGAGAGAGAGAGAGAGAGCGAGGGGTGGAGAGAGAGAGAGAGCGAGGGTGGAGAGAGAGAGAGAGCGAGGGTGGAGAGAGAGAGAGAGCGAGGGTGAGAGAGAGAGAGAGCGAGGGTGGAGAGAGAGAGAGAGAGAGCGAGGGTGGAGGAGAGAGAGAGAGAGAGCGAGGGTGGAGAGAGAGAGAGAGAGAGCGAGGGTGGAGAGAGAGAGAGAGAGCGAGGGTGGAGAGAGAGAGAGAGACGCGAGGGGGGAGAGAGAGAGAGAGAGAGAGAGCGAGCGGGTGGAGAGAGAGAGAGAAGAGCGAGCGCGAGGGTGGAGAGAGAGAGAGAGCGAGAGCGAGGTGAGGGTGGAGAGAGAGAGAGAGACAGCGAGGCGCGAGGGTGGGGAGAGAGAGAGAGCGAGGCGAGGGTGGAGAGAGAGAGAGCGAGCGAGGGTGGAGGAGAGAGAGCGAGCGAGGGTGGAGAGAGAGAGAGCGACGTTGAGAGAGAGAGCGAACGTGGAGAGAGAGCGAGAGCGTGGAGAGAGAGAGCGAGCGTGGAGAGGAGGTGGAGAGAGAGAGAGCGAGCGTGGAGAGAGAGAGCGAGCGTGTGGAGAGAGAGAGCGGAGCGTGGAGAGAGAGAGCGAGCGTGGAGAGAGAGAGAGAGCGAGCGAGGGTGGAGAGAGCGAGCGAGGGTGGAGAGAGCGAGCGAGGGTGGAGAGAGAGAGAGAGAGAGAGAGAGAGAGCGAGGGTGGAGACAGAGAGCGAGGGTGGAGAGAGAGAGAGAGAGAGCGAGGGTGGAGAGAGAGAGAGAGAGAGAGCGAGGGTGGAGAGAGAGAGAGCGAGAGCGAGGGTGGAGAGAGAGAGAGAGAGCGAGGGTGGAGAGAGAGAGAGCGAGAGAGCGAGGGTGAGGGAGAGCGAGAGCGAGGGTGGAGAGAGAGAGAGAGAGAGAGAGAGAGCGAGGGTGGAGAGAGAGAGAGAGCGAGGGTGGAGAGAGAGAGAGAGCGAGAGGTGGAGGAGAGAGAGAGAGCGAGGTGGAGAGAGAATAGTTGAGAGTGCGAGGTGGAGAGAGAGACGAGGTGAGGGTAGGAGAGAGT
>NC_090376.1:47564278-47566778 GCF_036365525.1 Heterodontus francisci | reverse complement strand
GATTGTGTGTGTGTGTGTGTGTGTGTGATTGTGTGTGTGTGTGTGTGTGTGTGTGTGTGTGTGTGTGTGTGTGTGTGTGTGTGTGTGTGTGTGTGTGTGTGTGTGTGTGTGATTGTGTGTGTGTGTGTGTGTGTGTGATTGTGTGTGTGTGTGTGTGTGTGTGATTGTGTGTGTGTGTGTGTGTGTGTGATTGTGTGTGTGTGTGTGTGTGTGTGATTGTGTGTGTGTGGTGTGTGTGTGATTGTGTGTGTGTGTGTGTGTGTGTGATTGTGTGTGTGTGTGTGTGTGTGTGTGTGTGTGTGTGTGTGTGTGTGTGTGATTGTGTGTGTGTGTGTGTGTGTGTGATTGTGTGTGTGTGTGTTGTGTGTGTGATTGTGTGTGTGTGTGTGTGTGTGTGATTGTGTGTGTGTGTGTGTGTGTGTGATTGTGTGTGTGTGTGTGTGTGTGTGATTGTGTGTGTGTGTGTGTGTGTGTGATTGTGTGTGTGTGTGTGTGTGTGTGATTGTGTGTGTGTGTGTGTGTGTGTGATTGTGTGTGTGTGTGTGTGTGTGTGATTGTGTGTGTGTGTGTGTGTGTGTGATTGTGTGTGTGTGTGTGTGTGTGTGATTGTGTGTGTGTGTGTGTGTGTGTGATTGTGTGTGTGTGTGTGTGTGTGTGATTGTGTGTGTGTGTGTGTGTGTGTGTGTGTGTGTGTGTGTGTGTGTGTGTGTGTGTGTGATTGTGTGTGTGTGTGTGTGTGTGTGTGTGTGTGTGTGTGTGTGTGTGTGTGTGTGTGATTGTGTGTGTGTGTGTGTGTGTGTGATTGTGTGTGTGTGTGTGTGTGTGTGATTGTGTGTGTGTGTGTGTGTGTGTGATTGTGTGTGTGTGTGTGTGTGTGTGATTGTGTGTGTGTGTGTGTGTGTGTGATTGTGTGTGTGTGTGTGTGTGTGTGATTGTGTGTGTGTGTGTGTGTGTGTGATTGTGTGTGTGTGTGTGTGTGTGTGTGTGTTGTGTTGTGTGTGTGTGTGTGTGTGATTGTGTGTGTGTGTGTGTGTGTGTGATTGTGTGTGTGTGTGTGTGTGTGATTGTGTGTGTGTGTGTGTGTGTGATTGTGTGTGTGTGTGTGTGTGATTGTGTGTGTGTGTGTGTGTGTGTGATTGTGTGTGTGTGTGTGTGTGTGTGATTGTGTGTGTGTGTGTGTGTGTGTGATTGTGTGTGTGTGTGTGTGTGTGTGATTGTGTGTGTGTGTGTGTGTGTGTGATTGTGTGTGTGTGTGTGTGTGTGTGATTGTGTGTGTGTGTGTGTGTGTGTGATTGTGTGTGTGTGTGTGTGTGTGTGATTGTGTGTGTGTGTGTGTGTGTGTGATTGTGTGTGTGTGTGTGTGTGTGTGATTGTGTGTGTGTGTGTGTGTGTGTGATTGTGTGTGTGTGTGTGTGTGTGTGATTGTGTGTGTGTGTGTGTGTGTGTGATTGTGTGTGTGTGTGTGTGTGTGTGATTGTGTGTGTGTGTGTGTGTGTGTGATTGTGTGTGTGTGTGTGTGTGTGTGATTGTGTGTGTGTGTGTGTGTGTGTGATTGTGTGTGTGTGTGTGTGTGTGTGTGATTGTGTGTGTGTGTGTGTGTGTGTGATTGTGTGTGTGTGTGTGTGTGTGTGATTGTGTGTGTGTGTGTGTGTGTGTGATTGTGTGTGTGTGTGTGTGTGTGTGATTGTGTGTGTGTGTGTGTGTGTGTGTGATTGTGTGTGTGTGTGTGTGTGTGTGATTGTGTGTGTGTGTGTGTGTGTGTGATTGTGTGTGTGTGTGTGTGTGTGTGATTGTGTGTGTGTGTGTGTGTGTGTGTGTGTGTGTGTGTGTGTGTGTGTGTGTGTGATTGTGTGTGTGTGTGTGTGTGTGTGATTGTGTGTGTGTGTGTGTGTGTGTGATTGTGTGTGTGTGTGTGTGTGTGTGATTGTGTGTGTGTGTGTGTGTGTGTGATTGTGTGTGTGTGTGTGTGTGTGTGATTGTGTGTGTGTGTGTGTGTGTGTGATTGTGTGTGTGTGTGTGTGTGTGTGATTGTGTGTGTGTGTGTGTGTGTGTGATTGTGTGTGTGTGTGTGTGTGTGTGATTGTGTGTGTGTGTGTGTGTGTGTGATTGTGTGTGTGTGTGTGTGTGTGTGATTGTGTGTGTGTGTGTGTGTGTGATTGTGTGTGTGTGTGTGTGTGTGTGATTGTGTGTGTGTGTGTGTGTGTGTGATTGTGTGTGTGTGTGTGTGTGTGTGATTGTGTGTGTGTGTGTGTGTGTGTGATTGTGTGTGTGTGTGTGTGTGTGTGATTGTGTGTGTGTGTGTGTGTGTGATTGTGTGTGTGTGTGTGTGTGTGTGATTGTGTGTGTGTGTGTGTGTGTGTGATTGTGTGTGTGTGTGTGTGTGTGTGTGTGTGTGTGTGTGTGTGTGATTGTGTGTGTGTGTGTGTGTGTGATTGTGTGTGTGTGTGTGTGTGTGATTGTGTGTGTGTGTGTGTGTGTGATTGTGTGTGTGTGTGTGTGT
>NC_090376.1:47559278-47561778 GCF_036365525.1 Heterodontus francisci | reverse complement strand
GTGTGTGTGTGTGAGATTGTGTGTGTGTGTGTGTGTGAGATTGTGTGTGTGTGTGTGTGTGAGATTGTGTGTGTGTGTGTGTGTGAGATTGTGTGTGTGTGTGTGTGTGAGATTGTGTGTGTGTGTGTGTGTGAGATTGTGTGTGTGTGTGTGTGTGAGATTGTGTGTGTGTGTGTGTGTGAGATTGTGTGTGTGTGTGTGTGTGAGATTGTGTGTGTGTGTGTGTGTGAGATTGTGTGTGTGTGTGTGTGTGAGATTGTGTGTGTGTGTGTGTGTGAGATTGTGTGTGTGTGTGTGTGTGAGATTGTGTGTGTGTGTGTGTGTGAGATTGTGTGTGTGTGTGTGTGTGAGATTGTGTGTGTGTGTGTGTGTGAGATTGTGTGTGTGTGTGTGTGAGATTGTGTGTGTGTGTGTGTGTGAGATTGTGTGTGTGTGTGTGTGTGAGATTGTGTGTGTGTGTGTGTGTGAGATTGTGTGTGTGTGTGTGTGTGAGATTGTGTGTGTGTGTGTGTGTGAGATTGTGTGTGTGTGTGTGTGTGAGATTGTGTGTGTGTGTGTGTGTGAGATTGTGTGTGTGTGTGTGTGTGAGATTGTGTGTGTGTGTGTGTGTGAGATTGTGTGTGTGTGTGTGTGTGAGATTGTGTGTGTGTGTGTGTGTGAGATTGTGTGTGTGTGTGTGTGTGAGATTGTGTGTGTGTGTGTGTGTGAGATTGTGTGTGTGTGTGTGTGTGAGATTGTGTGTGTGTGTGTGTGTGAGATTGTGTGTGTGTGTGTGTGTGTGAGATTGTGTGTGTGTGTGTGTGTGAGATTGTGTGTGTGTGTGTGTGTGAGATTGTGTGTGTGTGTGTGTGTGAGATTGTGTGTGTGTGTGTGTGAGATTGTGTGTGTGTGTGTGTGTGAGATTGTGTGTGTGTGTGTGTGTGAGATTGTGTGTGTGTGTGTGTGTGAGATTGTGTGTGTGTGTGTGTGTGAGATTGTGTGTGTGTGTGTGTGTGAGATTGTGTGTGTGTGTGTGTGTGAGATTGTGTGTGTGTGTGTGTGTGAGATTGTGTGTGTGTGTGTGTGTGAGATTGTGTGTGTGTGTGTGTGTGAGATTGTGTGTGTGTGTGTGTGTGAGATTGTGTGTGTGTGTGTGTGTGAGATTGTGTGTGTGTGTGTGTGTGAGATTGTGTGTGTGTGTGTGTGTGAGATTGTGTGTGTGTGTGTGTGTGAGATTGTGTGTGTGTGTGTGTGTGAGATTGTGTGTGTGTGTGTGTGTGAGATTGTGTGTGTGTGTGTGTGTGAGATTGTGTGTGTGTGTGTGTGTGAGATTGTGTGTGTGTGTGTGTGTGAGATTGTGTGTGTGTGTGTGTGTGAGATTGTGTGTGTGTGTGTGTGTGAGATTGTGTGTGTGTGTGTGTGTGAGATTGTGTGTGTGTGTGTGTGTGAGATTGTGTGTGTGTGTGTGTGTGAGATTGTGTGTGTGTGTGTGTGTGAGATTGTGTGTGTGTGTGTGTGTGAGATTGTGTGTGTGTGTGTGTGTGAGATTGTGTGTGTGTGTGTGTGTGAGATTGTGTGTGTGTGTGTGTGTGAGATTGTGTGTGTGTGTGTGTGTGAGATTGTGTGTGTGTGTGTGTGTGAGATTGTGTGTGTGTGTGTGTGTGAGATTGTGTGTGTGTGTGTGTGTGTGTGAGATTGTGTGTGTGTGTGTGTGAGATTGTGTGTGTGTGTGTGTGTGAGATTGTGTGTGTGTGTGTGTGTGAGATTGTGTGTGTGTGTGTGTGTGAGATTGTGTGTGTGTGTGTGTGTGTGAGATTGTGTGTGTGTGTGTGTGTGAGATTGTGTGTGTGTGTGTGTGTGAGATTGTGTGTGTGTGTGTGTGTGAGATTGTGTGTGTGTGTGTGTGTGAGATTGTGTGTGTGTGTGTGTGTGAGATTGTGTGTGTGTGTGTGTGTGAGATTGTGTGTGTGTGTGTGTGTGAGATTGTGTGTGTGTGTGTGTGTGAGATTGTGTGTGTGTGTGTGTGTGAGATTGTGTGTGTGTGTGTGTGTGAGATTGTGTGTGTGTGTGTGTGTGAGATTGTGTGTGTGTGTGTGTGTGAGATGTGTGTTGTGTGTGTGTGTGAGATTGTGTGTGTGTGTGTGTGTGAGATTGTGTGTGTGTGTGTGTGTGAGATTGTGTGTGTGTGTGTGTGTGAGATTGTGTGTGTGTGTGTGTGTGAGATGTGTGTGTGTGTGTGAGATTGTGTGTGTGTGTGTGTGAGATTGTGTGTGTGTGTGTGTGTGAGATTGTGTGTGTGTGTGTGTGAGATTGTGTGTGTGTGTGTGTGTGAGATTGTGTCGTGTGTGTGTGTGTGAGATTGTGTGTGTGTGTGTGTGTGAGATTGTGTGTGTGTGTTGTGTGTGAGTTTGTGTTGTGTGTGTGTGTGTGAGATGGATAGTGTGTGTGTTGTGTGTGGAGATTGATTAGTGTGTGTTGAGAGTGTGCGGAGTTGGGGATGTGTGTGTGTGTGTGAATTGAA
>NC_090376.1:47512944-47517944 GCF_036365525.1 Heterodontus francisci | reverse complement strand
GATTGCGTGTGTGTGAGATTGCGTGTGTGTGAGATTGCGTGTGTGTGAGATTGCGTGTGTGTGAGATTGCGTGTGTGTGAGATTGCGTGTGTGTGAGATTGCGTGTGTGTGAGATTGCGTGTGTGTGAGATTGCGTGTGTGTGAGATTGCGTGTGTGTGAGATTGCGTGTGTGTGAGATTGCGTGTGTGTGAGATTGCGTGTGTGTGAGATTGCGTGTGTGTGAGATTGCGTGTGTGTGAGATTGCGTGTGTGTGAGATTGCGTGTGTGTGAGATTGCGTGTGTGTGAGATTGCGTGTGTGTGAGATTGCGTGTGTGTGAGATTGCGTGTGTGTGAGATTGCGTGTGTGTGAGATTGCGTGTGTGTGAGATTGCGTGTGTGTGAGATTGCGTGTGTGTGAGATTGCGTGTGTGTGAGATTGCGTGTGTGTGAGATTGCGTGTGTGTGAGATTGCGTGTGTGTGAGATTGCGTGTGTGTGAGATTGCGTGTGTGTGAGATTGCGTGTGTGTGAGATTGCGTGTGTGTGAGATTGCGTGTGTGTGAGATTGTAGCTCGTGCGTGTGTGTGAGATTGCGTGTGTGTGTAGATTGCGTGTGTGGTGAGATTGCGTGTGTGTGAGATTGCGTGTGTGTGAGATTGCGTTAGGTGAGATTGCGTGTGTGTGAGATTGCGTGTGTGAGATTGCGTGTGTGTGAGATTGCGTGTGTGTGAGATTGCGTGTGTGTGAGATTGCGTGTGTGTGAGATTGCGTGTGTGTGAGATTGCGTGTGTGTGAGATTGTGAGATGTTGCGTGTGTGTGAGATTGCGTGTGTGTGAGATTGCGTGTGTGTGATATTGGTGTGTGTGAGGATTGCGTGTGTGTGAGATTGCTTGCGTTGTGTGTGAGATTGCGTGTGTGTGAGATTGCGTGTGTGTGAGATTGCGTGTGTGTGAGATTGCGTGTGTGTGAGATTGCGTGTGTGTGTGAGATTGCGTGTGTGTGAGATGCGTGTGTGTGAGATTGCGTGTGTGTGTGAGATTGCGTGTGTGTGTGAGATTGCGTGTGTGTGTGAGATTGCGTGTGGTGTGAGATTGCGTGTGTGTGTGAGATTGCGTGTGTGTGAGATTGCGTGTTGTGTGAGATTGCGTGTGTGTGTGAGATTGCGTGTGTGTGAGATTGCTGTGTGTGTGAGATTGCGTGTGTGTGAGATTGCGTGTGTGTGAGATTGCGTGTGTTGTGAGATTGCGTGTGTGTGAGATTGCGTTGTGTGTGAGATTGCGTGTGTGTGTGAGATTGCGTGTGTGAGATTCGTGTGTGAGATTGCGTGTGTGTGAGATTGCGTGTGTGTGAGATTGCGTGTGTGTGAGATTGCGTGTGTGTGATTGCGTGTGTGTGAGATTGCGTGTGTGTGAGATGCGTGTGTGTGAGATTGCGTGTGTGTTAGATTGCGTGTGTGTGAGATTGCGTGTGTGTGAGATTGCGTGTGTGTGAGATTGCGTGTGTGTGAGATTGCGTGTGTGTGAGATTGCGTGTGTGTGAGATTGCGTGTGTGTGAGATTGCGTGTGTGTGAGATTGCGTGTGTGTGAGATTGCGTGTGTGAGATTGCGTGTGTGTGAGATTGCGTGTGTGTGAGATTGCGTGTGTGTGAGATTGCGTGTGTGTGAGATTGCGTGTGTGTGAGATTGCGTGTGTGTGAGATTGCGTGTGTGTGAGATTGCGTGTGTGTGAGATTGCGTGTGTGTGAGATTGCGTGTGTGTGAGATTGCGTGTGTGAGAGTTGCGTGTGTGTGAGATTGCGTGTGTGTGAGATTGCGTGTGTGTGAGATTGCGTGTGTGTGTGAGATTGCGTGTGTGTGAGATTGCGTGTGTGTGAGATTGCTGTGTGTGTGAGATTGCGTGTGTGTGTGAGATTGCGTGTGTGTGAGATTGCGTGTGTGTGAGATTGCGTGTGTGTGAGATTGCGTGTGTGTGAGATTGCGTGTGTGTGAGATTGCGGTGTGTGTGAGATTGCGTGTGTGTGAGATTGCGTGTGTGTGAGATTGCGTGTGTGTGAGATTGCGTGTGTGTGAGATTGCGTGTGTGTGAGATTGCGTGTGTGTGAGAGACTGCGTGTGTGTGTGAGACTGCGTGTGTGTGTGAGACTGCGTGTGTGTGTGAGACTGCGTGTGTGTGTGAGACTGCGTGTGTGTGTGAGACTGCGTGTGTGTGTGAGACTGCGTGTGTGTGTGAGACTGCGTGTGTGTGTGAGACTGCGTGTGTGTGTGAGACTGCGTGTGTGTGTGAGACTGCGTGTGTGTGTGAGACTGCGTGTGTGTGTGAGACTGCGTGTGTGTGTGACTGCGTGTGTGTGTGAGACTGCGTGTGTGTGTGAGACTGCGTGTGTGTGTGAGACTGCGGTGTGGTGTGTGAGACTGCGTGTGTGTGTGAGACTGCGTGTGTGTGTGAGACTGCGTGTGTGTGTGAGACTGCGGTGTGTGTGTGAGACTGCGTGTGTGTGTGAGACTGCTGTGTGTGTGAGACTGCGTGTGTGTGTGAGACTGCGTGTGTGTGTGAGACTGCGTGTGTGTGTGAGACTGCGTGTGTGTGTGAGACTGCGTGTGTGTGAGACTGCGTGTGTGTGAGACTGCGTGTGTGTGAGACTGCGTGTGTGTGAGACTGCGTGTGTGTGAGACTGCGTGTGTGTGAGACTGCGTGTGTGTGAGACTGCGTGTGTGTGAGACTGCGTGTGTGTGAGACTGTCTGTGTGTGAGACTGCGTGTGTGTGAGACTGCGTGTGTGTGAGACTGCGTTTTTGTGTGTGAGACTGCGTGTGTGTGAGACTGCGTGTGTGTGAGACTGCGTGTGTGTGAGACTGCGTGTGTGTGAGACTGCGTGTGTGTGAGACTGCGTGTGTGTGAGACTGCGTGTGTGTGAGACTGCGTGTGTGTGAGACTGCGTGTGTGTGAGACTGCGTGTGTGTGAGACTGCGTGTGTGTGAGACTGCGTGTGTGTGAGACTGCGTGTGTGTGAGACTGCGTGTGTGTGAGACTGCGTGTGTGTGAGACTGCGTGTGTGTGAGACTGCGTGTGTGTGAGACTGCGTGTGTGTGAGACTGCGTGTGTGTGAGACTGCGTGTGTGTGAGACTGCGTGTGTGTGAGACTGCGTGTGTGTGAGACTGCGTGTGTGTGAGACTGCGTGTGTGTGAGACTGCGTGTGTGTGAGACTGCGTGTGTGTGAGATTGCGTGTGTGTGAGACTGCGTGTGTGTGAGATTGCGTGTGTGTGAGATTGCGTGTGTGTGAGATTGCGTGTGTGTGAGATTGCGTGTGTGTGAGATTGCGTGTGTGTGAGATTGCGTGTGTGTGAGATTGCGTGTGTGTGAGATTGCGTGTGTGTGAGATTGCGTGTGTGTGAGATTGCGTGTGTGTGAGATTGCGTGTGTGTGAGATTGCGTGTGTGTGAGATTGCGTGTGTGTGAGATTGCGTGTGTGTGAGATTGCGTGTGTGTGAGATTGCGTGTGTGTGAGATTGCGTGTGTGTGAGATTGCGTGTGTGTGAGATTGCGTGTGTGTGAGATTGCGTGTGTGTGAGATTGCGTGTGTGTGAGATTGCGTGTGTGTGAGATTGCGTGTGTGTGAGATTGCGTGTGTGTGAGATTGCGTGTGTGTGAGATTGCGTGTGTGTGAGATTGCGTGTGTGTGAGATTGCGTGTGTGTGAGATTGCGTGTGTGTGAGATTGCGTGTGTGTGAGATTGCGTGTGTGTGAGATTGCGTGTGTGTGAGATTGCGTGTGTGTGAGATTGCGTGTGTGTGAGATTGCGTGTGTGTGAGATTGCGTGTGTGTGAGATTGCGTGTGTGTGAGATTGCGTGTGTGTGAGATTGCGTGTGTGTGAGATTGCGTGTGTGTGAGATTGCGTGTGTGTGAGATTGCGTGTGTGTGAGATTGCGTGTGTGTGAGATTGCGTGTGTGTGAGATTGCGTGTGTGTGAGATTGCGTGTGTGTGATTGCGTGTGTGTGATTGCGTGTGTGTGATTGCGTGTGTGTGATTGCGTGTGTGTGATTGCGTGTGTGTGATTGCGTGTGTGTGATTGCGTGTGTGTGATTGCGTGTGTGTGATTGCGTGTGTGTGATTGCGTGTGTGTGATTGCGTGTGTGTGATTGCGTGTGTGTGATTGCGTGTGTGTGATTGCGTGTGTGTGATTGCGTGTGTGTGATTGCGTGTGTGTGATTGCGTGTGTGTGATTGCGTGTGTGTGATTGCGTGTGTGTGATTGCGTGTGTGTGATTGCGTGTGTGTGGTGTGTGATTGCGTGTGTGTGATTGCGTGTGTGTGATTGCGTGTGTGTGATTGCGTGTGTGTGATTGCGTGTGTGTGATTGCGTGTGTGTGATTGCGTGTGTGTGATTGCGTGTGTGTGATTGCGTGTGTGTGATTGCGTGTGTGTGAGAGATTGCGTGTGTGTGAGAGAGATTGCGTGTGTGTGAGAGAGATTGCGTGTGTGTGAGAGAGATTGCGTGTGTGTGAGAGAGATTGCGTGTGTGTGAGAGAGATTGTGTGTGTGTGAGAGAGATTGTGTGTGTGTGTGTGTGAGAGATTGTGTGTGTGTGTGAGAGAGATTGTGTGTGTGTGTGTGTGAGAGATTGTGTGTGTGTGTGAGAGAGATTGTGCGTGTGTGTGTGTGTGTGAGAGATTGTGCGTGTGTGTGTGTGTGTGTGTGAGAGAGAGAGATTGTGTGTGCGTGTGTGTGTGTGTGTGTGAGAGAGAGATTGTGTGTGCGTGTGTGTGTGAGAGAGAGATTGTGTGTGCGTGTGTGTGTGTGTGTGAGAGAGAGATTGTGTGTGCGTGTGTGTGTGTGTGTGTGAGAGAGAGATTGTGTGTGCGTGTGTGCGTGTGTGTGCGTGTGTGTGTGTGTGTGTGTGTGTGAGAGAGAGAGATTGTGTGTGCGTGTGTGTGTGTGTGTGTGAGAGAGAGATTGTGTGTGCGTGTGTGTGTGTGTGTGTGAGAGAGAGATTGTGTGTGCGTGTGTGTGTGTGTGTG